>NW_022983400.1:0-32203 GCF_011762595.2 Tursiops truncatus
GCAAGGATTACAAATGCTTTAAATTATCTTTAATAATCTTCCAAACAATTATGATGACAATGTTTAAAGAGATAAAATCTTTAAATAAGAAAAACAACATGGCAAATAACTAATTAGAAATTCCAGATATAAAAAAATATAGTGATTAATTTACCTAAATGGACATTAATTATCAGAGTAAAAGTAGATTTCTTATAAAGGACTGAAACCATTGCAAACCCCTCAACCCCACCCGGCTGGGTCCAAATGTAAGCATATACAAATGCCGGGCAGTATATAACAAAAGTTATAGTTTAAAATTAATGGCTATTTAGGTCTTCTGCCCATTTTTGGATTGGGTTGTTTGTTTTTTTGATATTGAGCTGCATGAGCTGCTTGTAAATTTTGAGATTAATACTTTGTCAGCTGCTTCATTTGCAAATATTTTCTCTCCCATTCTGAGGGTTGTCTTTTGGTCTTGTTTATGGTTTCCTTTGCTGTGCAAAAGCTTTTAAGTTTCATTAGTCCCATTTGTTTATTTTTGTTTTTATTTCCATTTCTCTAGGAGGTGGGTCAAAAGGATCTTGTGGTGATTTATGTCAGAGAGTATTCTGCCTATGTTTTCCTCTAAGAGTTTTATAGTGTCTGGCCTTACATTTAGGTCTTTAATCCATTTTGAGTTTTTTTTTGTGTATGGTGTTAGGAGAGTGTTCTAATTTCATTCTTTTACATGTAGCTGTCCAGTTTTCCCAGCACCACTTATGAAGAGGGTTTCTTTTCTCCATTGTATATTCTTGCCTCCTTTATCAAAGATAAGGTGACCAAATGTGATGGGTTTACCTCTGGGCTTTCTATCCTGTTCCATTGATCTATCTTTTTTGTTCCAGTACCATACTGTCTTGATTACTGTAGCTTTGTAGTGTAGTCTGAAGTCCAGGAGCCTGATTCCTCCAGCTCCGTTTTTCTTTCTCAAGATTGCTTTGGCTATTCGGGTCTTTTGTGTTTCCATACAAATTGTGAAATTTTTTGTTCTAGTTCTGTGACAAATGCCCTTGGTAGATTGATAGGGATTGCATTGAATCTGTAGATTGCTTTGGTAGTATAGTCATTTTTCACAATGTTGATTCTTCCAATCCAATAAATGGTGTATTCTCCATCTATTTGTATCATCTTTAATTTCTTTCATCAGCATCTTATCGTTTCCTGCATGCAGGTCTTTTGTCTCCTTACGTAGGTTTATTCCTAGATATTTTATTCTTTTTGTTGCAATGGTAAATGGAGTGTTTTCTTGATTTCACTTCAGATTTTTCATTATTAGTGTATAGGAATGTGGGAGATTTCTGTGCATTATTTTGTATCCTGCTACTTTACCAGATTCACTGATTAGCTCTAGTAGTTTTCTGGTAGCATCTTTAGGATCTCTATGTATAGTATCATGTCACCTGCAAACAGTGACAGCCTTACTTCTTCTTTTCTGATTTGGATTCCTTTTATTTCTTTTTCTTCTCTGATTGCTGTGGGTAAAACTTCCAAAACTATGTTGAATAACAGTGGTGAGAGTGGGCAACCTTGTCTTGTTCCTGATCTTAGGGAAATAGTTTCAGTTTTTTCGCAATTGAGGACGATGTTGGTTGTGGGTTTGTCATATATGGCCTTTATCATGTTGAGGTAATTTCCTTCTATGCCTACTTTCTGCAGGGTTTTTATCATAAATGGGTGTTGATTTTGTCGAAAGCTTTTTCTGCACCTATTGAGATGATCATGTGGTTTTTATTCTTCAATTGTTAATATGGTGTATCGCATTGATTGATTTGCATATATTGAAGAATCCTTATGTTCCTGGGATAAAGCCCACTTGATCATGGTGTATGATCCTTTAATGTGCTGTTGGATTCTGTTTGCTAGTATTTTGTTGAGGACTTTTGTATCTATGTTCATCAGTGATATTGGCCTGTAGTTTTCTTTCTTTGTGACATCTTTATCTGGCTTTGGTATCAGGGTAATGGTAGTCTCGTAGAAAATAGATTTTCTCCAAAGAAGATATACAGATTGCCAACAAACACGTGAAAGAATGCTCAACATCATTAATCATTAGAGAAATGCAAATCAAAACTACAATGAGATATCATCTCACACCAGTCAGAATGGCCATCATCAAAAAATCTTCAAACAGTAAATGCTGGAGAGGGTGTGGAGAAAAGGGAACACTCTTGCACTGTTGGTCGAATGTAAATTGATACAGCCACTATGGAGAACAGTATGGAGTTTCCTTAAAAAACTAAAAATAGAACTACCATACAACCCAGCAATCCCATTACTGGGCATATACCCTGAGAAAACCATAATTCAAAAAGAGTCATGTACCCAAATGTGCATTGCAGCTCTATTTACAATAGCCAGGACATGGAAGCAAACTAAGTGTCCATCAACAGATGAATGGATAAAGAAGATGTGGCACAGATATACCATGGAATATTACTCAGCCATAAAAAGAAACAAAATTGAGTTATTTGTAGTGCAGTGGATGGACCTAGAATCTGTCATACAGAGTGAAGTAAGTCAGAAAGAGAAAAACAAATACCGTATGCTCACAGATATATATGGAATCTAAAAAAAAAAAAAAAAACGGTCATGAAGAACCTAGTGGCAGGACGGGAATAAGACACAGACCTACTAGAGAATGGACTTGAGGACACGGAAGGGGGAAGGGTAAGCTGGGACAAAGTGAGAGAGTGGCATGGACATATATACACTACCAAATTAAAATGATAGCTAGTGGGAAGCAGCCGCATAGCACAGGGAGATCAGCTTGGTGCTTTGTGATCATCTAGAAGGGTGGGATAGGGAGGGTGGGAGGGAGGGAGATGCAAGAGGGAAGAGATATGGGGATATGTGTATATGTATAGCTGATTCACTTTGTTATAAAGCAGAAACTAACACACCATTGTAAAGCAATTATACTCCAATAAAGATGTTATAAATAAATATATAAAAATAAAAATTAATAGAAAATTTTAAAAGAAAAACATGGGACCACTAGTTAGTGGAAATAAAGAGGGATTTCAAAGTCATGTTCTTATGTTACTTATGATGCCAACCTGGTGCTATGATGTAAAGAGTCTTCTAAGCACTTCTGCTAACTAGGAGGGGTGTCTGAGGGAGGGGAGGTGGGATGAGGATGTGATTGTTCAAACATTGAGTTAACAGTGAGTGCATGGAGTCCTGAGTGTTGGCTTATGGAACTGAACTCTTACAAAGTGGCACCAAAGTGACTGAAAAGAGAGAATAGTTATTTTCTGGTTGCTTGAACCTCCAGGAAGGTTGATTGGAGAATTTAGAACAGTGGGCTACCTCTTTAACCCTGACTTAAATCAGACTGTGACCTCAATTCTTGTCTGAAACTTAGCTTCTCAGCTTCTCCCCCGAAAAGAGCCCTGGCTTGTTTCTGACCTCACTAAATATTATAAATCACATATGCATTTCTCCACTAAATGTCATGATGTTCAACTGGAACAGGCTGCCTTATATATGTTGCTCTTTTCAGAAGAAAGAACAAAAAGGGCCCATGCTCTGTTTTTCTTTTCCTGTCAGAATAGGTTCATTGTGAAGAACAGAGCAGCAGCTGGACCACACCTGCCCCAGCCAGTGGGAAGTTCTGGCTTCTCCTTGTCTTTCTGCCAACAGGGCCCACCCCCCTCACTGTGTTCCCGGGTTTGGGGCAACTTACAAAGCAATGTGCCCCCCTCTGTCTTCTAAGAATCTTGGGAATACAATTTATTTCCAGAAGAGCAAGATGAGACTAAGTAGTACATTTTCGTTAGGGCTCCTGCTTTATCTGTGGTTGTAATTATTAGCTTTCTTAAACTCCCTTTCTTTATCGAAAGTTGACAGCAATCCAGTTTTACAAATATTCTATGCGATAGCCATTTGAAATGAACTCTTTGAATCGATTTCTAAAATTAAAAAAAATAATTGTCTTTTGCTTGTTGCCATAAATATAAATAATGTTTAAGCATCATTCTTCCACTCAAGGTGACATCAGTGATAAACCTGGGATGGGTGCTCTGTAAATATTAATAACATATCAAAATGTGTAATTTGTCAGTCAATATTGTTACAAAATTGGCCTGAATAATGGAATATAAGGCATCAGTGACCATCAGAACAAACTCAAATGTGCTCAGATTGATTAAAAGAATTGGAGAAAATTGTTAATATACAACTGCTTTTTAAATGTCTTTGCATTCTTTGGTTGAAAGATCTCTGCTGGCATCTCAGCTCTACATTTTAAAGTCATTAAAAGTGCCTCACTTTCTAGGAAAAATGTTAAGAAAATGTAATTTGGTAATGTTTTAATTTTATAACTAACACACATTACATTTATAACTAGGAAATAATACACATTAAAATAATAATGGCCCAGGAATTTTGCCTTTAAAAAAAAGGTGAAATTACAAATGAAACTGTAAGCAATGCAAAATCTAACCCTCCGTTCAAAATACATAGACATGATGTACAAAGTATGTTTTACAATTTTAAATAGATATATAGATAAATGTCTGTACTCAAAGTCATGAGCACAATTTATGAGTAACACAAAGAGAAAAACCCAGAGTCAAAGGACCTATGGAAAGTCTGGACTACATATAAATGATCTGGTCCAACTTTCAATGCCAACTGAGCGACAGATGCCAAATGTATCTCATACTTGGAAGGAAACAAGAACCCAGTTTCCTATGTGTAAATAGGGATTAAATCTTGCACCTTTCCAGTATGCTGTGACTAAAAGGGTACCATCCCTCTAGGGTGCTGACTCTAGTCACATTGTCATTTCTATAAAGGATGATCAGAATAACAGCAAATTTCTCATCACCAATAATATCTATTAGAAGATAAGGATGCAATAGCTCCAAAGGGTTGAAAGAATAACTGTCTATACACATTTAAATTAGTAGTCGAGGTTGAGGACTGTATGAAGACATTATCAAGCTTAGAAAAATTAAGATGCACTAAATAGAGACTGAAATGGAAAAAAATAACTTCAAATTTAATAAATAAAATACAAACATATTTATAAAGTAAACTGATAAATTTATTGGAAATCTCATTGCAAATTAATCATACATTATGATGATAACAGCATGAATTATTTTACTTTAAAGTGAGCCAGAATGGAAATGTTGATAATAATGCATGGAAGATGGGGAAGAGGATAGTTAGAATGAGAGAAGTTAAAAGATTCTAAAGCCTTATCCTTGGAGGAAGATAAAACACTGATCACATTTAGAAAATGTGTTAAAGATATGAAACATATGTTAGAATTTTTAAAAACAAACAAGAATAAATACAATATTTAATTCTGATGTGGTAGAAGAATAAAGAAGTACTTTTTATTAATTAATTAATTTATTTATTTATTTTGGCTGTGTTAGGTCTTCATTGCTGTGAGTGGGCTTTTTCTAGTTGTGGCGAGCAGGGGCTACTCTTCATTGCGGTGCACGGGCCTCTCATTGTGGTGGCTTCTCTTGTTGCAGAGCACGGGCTCTAGGCATGCAGGCTTCAGTAGTTGTGTCTCACAGGCTCTAGAGCGCAGGCTCAGTAGTTGTGGCACATGCGCTTAGTTGCTCAGCTGCATGTGGGATCTTCCCAGAACCCGTGTCCCCTGCATTGGCAGGCAGATTCTTAACCACTGCACCACCCGGGAAGCCCAAGAAGTACTTTTAAAACATCGTTTTAAAGGATGTCAGCACTGAACAGCCGTGCCAACCTTGGATGATTTACTCAAACTTCTGCGTGTGAGACAAGTGATCTTCTGGCTCATTGGCGCCTTTGAATTTTAGGTGTTCTCTGTTGTAGACACTTAACTTTTACTTAACTAATACAGAATTTGGTTAACAGAAGTGGGATCCTGTCACAACAAAACTGTAATAAATGACATTGGCTTAATGTTGAGGCAACAGATAAGCAGGGCACAAACTGCAGGCTAAAGAGTGGTAACTATTTACTAGTCAGAGTTCAGCCTTTGACCAGAGAAACAGATACAGTAAAATCTCTCTAGTTATCAGTATCTATCATCCACTTATCAACCAATCTGTCATCTATAATTTATCATCTATCTATCTGTCATCCATCTATCAATTATCTATATCATCTATCTATCTATCTATCTATCATCATCATCATCATCACCATCACCTGTGTTAACTGTCTTCATGGCTTACATGACTGTGAGGGCTTGCTAGGCAAGTCTGAAATCCATACAGCAGGCCATCAAGAAGGACAGGCTGGAACTCTTAGGCATGGGCTAAAACTAGTGTCCACAGGAGGAATTTCTTCTCAGGGAAACCTCAGCTCTACTTTTAAGTTTTTTCAACTGACTGAATCAGGCCAACTCAGATTTATTTTAAAGTGAGCTAATAATGAACTTTAATCATATCTACAAAACACCTCCCCGGCAGTACCGATAATTGGTATGTGACTGAATAACTGGGAGCTGTAGTCCAGCCAGGTTGCCACCTCAGAGACCATCACAGTAACCTTTGCTATGCTGGCAAGAACATGCAAAACTCATGCCTGTAACGATTTAGAAAACGTCATTGACCCATTGAACCTTCAACATTATTAAAACTTTTCAGAAAAACTCAAAATATGGATGTTAACTATCTTATTCTTGGCAATTTTAGGAAACTTTTATGAGAAAGATAAACTCAACTTATACTTAGTTTGCAAGCAGAGATGGAAATGAATAAACCCTACAAAGGGATACTTTCTCTGCCTGAGAACTGTCTCTAATTCATTTGGGGATTCAAGAGTTAAAATCCAAAACTAAAGCAGTGATAAGAGATATCATCTTATCTAAGTTTAATGGAGAAGTTCACATATTACTTAGGAACCCTGGAATTGGAACCCTAGTAAATAGATGTAGTTTTTAGGTGGGGTTTTGTATTGTTTTTCTTAGGGAAGAAGTGAGCTCGTCTCACTTTGGGAATAAGGGTTCATTTGAAAATTCTGATCTCCAGATAGGTGAATTGTGACAACGCCGTGGTTTGTTACACCAAAGCCAATATCTCCTCCTTTCCATGGCATTAGGATTTCAGCTGTGCGCACTGGCACGCAGCTGAGAACTGTATTTCGCAAACTCCCCTGCAGATAACCAAAGCCACATAACTAAATTTTGTCCAATGCAAAAATGAAAGCAAGTGCTGTGGGTGACAAAGTCATGTCCTTAAGAAGAAGAGATAGGTCCTCCCCTTACTGTTTCTACCTTCTTACCAGCTATGTGCTCTTATCATGGTAGGAACTGGATGGGTCATCATGAACTGTGAGATGGAGGTTTTAAGGACTACAGATAAGCAAGAAAGAAATAGCTTGGATCTCTTACAATACAAAGATATGGTACCAGCCTTGCCCTACCAATCTAGACTTTTATATTAGAGATAATTAAATATCTATCTTGTTTGAGCCACAAGATTTTAGTGCCAACTTGCTGTAACATCTTAACCTATATCCTAATGAATATGTACCATAGATTAGAATTATTACAGAATTTATAATATATAAAGTGATAAAAAATAACTAAAAAAGATATCCCACTCTATGTAAAAATGTAAAAATATGAACAGGCAATTCACAGAAAAGGAAATCTAAATAGCAATGGCACATATGGAAAGACATTCAACATCTCTAATAACAAGGATTATAAATTAAAACAACAGTGATGGTTTTTCAGTCGTCAAGTTTTCAATCAATAAAATTTTTGTCAATTGCAAGTGTTAGGAATGGCAATTGGTACTTTCACATATTGTTTTGGGGACTGTAAATTGTTGCAACCATTTTGGAAAGTAATTATGTACTCTCTAATAACATTAAAAATGCACATGTTCCATGTCTCAGTAATTTCCATTTTTGGATAAGTGCATCCCTTACTGCATGGTTTAGAGTAGCAAAAACTCATAAACAAATCTGGAAATAACTTAAATACACATTCAGTATGAACAGATAAACACAATGTGGTCTCTGCATAGTGTAGAACAGACTGAAACTCACACACACATAGAGAAATTATGATACTGAGAGGTAAAAGCCCAGCTCAGATGGATAAATGAGTAGGGCACTACAGCACTTACTGAAATGTTTAAGCACATACACAAAATATGCCATATTATGTGTATAATAAAGGCTAGAATGCTCATTTTAAATCTATGATACCTGTTAACTTCTAAGAAAGAGCATACTGAATGGAACTGGCTGTGAATGAAAAAGGAACTATCCCTTAGATAGTTTTTGAAATTAAAGACATGACAAATACTTTTTTAAAATGATGAAGTGTAAACAGTCACCAATTCGAGAGGTTGGAAACATGAGTGTTTGTTATAGGGTATTTGTAGTATTATGACATTTTTTCTTAAAAAAATAGCACTATGAAAAATTGATAAATTATTATAAGGCCCATTCCATTATAAGAGGCTTCTTCATTTTATTTTGGCAAAATAGATATTACTTTGATTAACGTGAAATTTAAAGGCATTATTCTGTGAGATTTATATATATTTAGTTAACATTTTCTAGAACCAAGTTATTCAAAGTTTATAAATACCCAATATATTATAGTTTTTGGCTTCCATGCCTAAGAGAGACCTAAATTTCAACATTTTGAAATGAACAGCTCAGTTACTGATTGATTTTTTTTTTTTTTTGGGTAGCCAGGAAATTCCAAACCATTTTTCATATTCTTTATCTTTTTCCCACTGGAGATGCTAAAGTTACTTTTAAAATTTGATTCCCTCCAGAAGTGATAACGGCGCCCTTCTCTAACTACCCAATATCACAAGACACAGTGATCCACTGAAAGGATTTTGCACGTAGAGAGTTATCAAAATTTTATTTCGTGTAAGAAGTGCCTCCAGAGCAATTAATTTCAAAGTGTTGATTAAGATACCTGGGTGGCAAGTGTGACTGTGGATAGTAAAGGATGTTTGGGGTTGAGTCTTTGCATATGCGATGTTTACATTTCCTTTAGGGAACCGAAGTAGAGACCCAAGAAATAGTTGGAGCACAAGTAGCACTTAGTACTAAACTCCAGTGAGCATTCAAAGAGAGGGATCAAATAGCGAGGACCTCAGAAAGGATTAGAGAATTGAGCTGGAGAGGCAGCAGGACAGAACTTTCCAAAGACAAGAAAATTATCCATTATATTAAGGAGGATCAGAAGAGAAGCCAAGCAGGTAAGAGACACAGGATGCATGCTGAAAGGCAATGGAGGTCAAGTTTGTCTATGTAAGGTTGGCTCAGGTTATGCAAGGTCATGACAGCCAGGTTAAAACTAGAGTTCAGCTTGAAGATCGAAAGCCCTGGAATTCTCTGTGTTTGGGCATAAAGATAGTCACACTTGGGGGCTTGGGAGCCAAATTGAAAGCCTTCAGTTATTGGATAGTGATTATTTTCTATATGTTGGTCTTAGAACTGAAACTTTGGGCTGAATGATAAGTTTAGGAATTGCAACCAAACAGCCATGAAAGTCTAGCATGTCAGAATTCCTCAATAAGAGATGGTGTCAAAGAAGAGTCAGTAATGTCCATTGCCACTTTGAATGTCAATTCAGCATCTTTCTTCTCTTTCTGTGATGACGGACCTGGTTAAAGAGGAAAAGTTATACATGTGGAGCCCCTACTACCTACAGACATGAGCATGCGCCATCTGACTACTCCTCACAACTCCACAAGCCAGCATTGCCATTGCTGTATAACAGGTGAAGCTGAGGCAGAGAGAATTTAAGCCATTTCCCAGGGTCACACAGTGAAGACATGTTCAAGCCTGGATCAAAACTCAGGCTTTGGGGGGAGCTTTGACTTCTGTGTTCTTTCACTTGCCACTGCCTTCCGAAGAGCCAGGACTGTATGAGATAGCACAGCTAACGTAGGATTCCAGCCACAAATTCTGGCTTCCAGCTCCTTGCATTAGCCACTTGAAAGCCTGCTCCACTCTTTCTGTGAAGGAAGCCTCAAGACAGCGATTTAGAAGATGAAATGCGCAGTATTGGGGGGGGGGGGGGGGGGGGCGAGCACAAATTGACCAAAGACAAGCATGGCTGTATCTGGAAATAGATGCGCTGCTTCACTGCCTCCTGACTCCGTGGGGATAGTTCCCTGGGAACACACAGGGAACTGTTACATGCAGTACTCAGATTATCAGCAAGTGCTGGGTGCAGCTCTATGCTGGGTGTCTCTCTGAGTTGCTGAGGCAAGAGATAAGCTTGAGGCTCACTCAGTTGTGAAATTGGTTGAAGGGGAGAAAACAAATACCATCCCCACCCCATACTCACATACCTACTCAATGCCAACCATCTTCAGTGGGAAAAAGCAATTCTCTTGATATGGAAATTAACCATTTTGTTACTGCTGCCTGCTTCGCCCTGTGTTTGAGAATGCTTAAATAACTTTTGGGGGGATCAAGGTAGTTCTAAGAGCAAATGCTTAATGGAGAGACAAAAGTACATAGAAAGAAATTAAAGATTATAGTTGAGAATCCAAATAAAGTGTGTAGTTTGTAGTAATGCACTAAAGTTTATTTCATAGCTTTGACAAATGTACCATGGTTGTTGTGTAAGATGTTAGCATTAAAAACAATAACTGAGGCCATTTGGACAAATGCAATATTCCTTTTTTGAGTTAGACTTTTTATAGATTTCAGCGTCTTGGAACTCATGTTTGAAAAAAGTGCTCTTTATAAACGGGAAGGGCTAAAGCTTGGGTTAGAACTGATGCACTGTTTAATCCAGGAAGTCACCCCAAAATTCTGCTTCCTTAACATAAGAGTCTTATGCAACAGGAAACTATTGTGCTACCAGAGTACAGAACAACCAGTTCAGTGTACTGATGCATCTACCACTTCATGAATCTACCTAGGCCTTTGGCATTGTACGAATGACCTTAATTCTCAGGGAAAAAAACATATATGTACCCTTATTTTAAAATGTTCTTAGCCTTTCTTGAATAAGGTCACTATTCACAGCTTTATACTAATTTCCAGGAGTTACTCTGCATATTACTTTCTAGATAATTGACTTTTTCTGTGTTAGAATTAATATTTAGAGTCTGATTCTCTGCTTTTAATAGGATTACCATATGACCCAGCAATCCCACTACTGGGCATATACCCAGAGAAAACCATAATCCAAAAAGACACATGCACCCCAATGTTCACTGCAGCTCTATTTACAATAGCCAGGTCATGGAAGCAACCTAAATGCCCATCAAAAGATGAATGGATAAAGAAGATGTGGCACATACATACAATGGAATATTACTCAGCCATGAAAAGGAACAAAATTGGGCCATTTGTAGAGATGTGGATGGATCTAGAGACTGTCATACAAAGTAAGTCAGAAAGAGAATATCATATATCATAATATCATATAATTAGTATCATAATATCATATATTAACGCATATATGTGGAACCTAGAAAAATGGTACAGATGAACTGGTTTGCAGGGCAGAAATTGAGACAGATGTAGAGAACAAACGTATGGACACTAAGGGGGGGAAAGTGGCGGTGGGGGGGGTGGTGGGGGATGAAGAGGGAGATTGGGATTGACATGTATACACTAACATGTATTAAATTGATAACTAATAAGAACCTGCTGTATAAAAAAACAAAATTCAAAAAAAAAGATTTAGAGTTTAAGAAGGAAGATGAGATAGTAAAGAAAATGCAGTAACTCTGGACTTAGGAGGCCTTTGGGGGCATATCTAAGTACCTTTGTTTCCTCAAACAGTTGGCATTAGAAAGAGGACCATAGTGTGACGATAGATTTTAGTTTGCCTGGAACAGCCTGATTTCTACCCATTATCCCAGCACTACCTTCATCCTCAGAAGTGTTCCACTTAGGATGATTATATTGTCACCTAATTACAGACTGAGTAACAGCACTTCTTCACATTGCAGTGTGGAAACAGTGAGCCAGGATTAAATATTTTACATAAAAACAAACAGGATTAAAAGATTTATATGAGGCCACCCATATATCTCCATATTCAAGCCAGGTCCTACAATCATCTCTGTAGCTGGTTAGGTCTCTCAACAGTATATGAGGATAGGGGATAGATATCAGCTTAGGTCCTAGAATCATCTCTGTAGCTGGTTAGGTCTCTCAACAGTATATGAGGACAGGGGATAGATATCAGCTTAGGTCCTAGAATCATCTCTGTAGCTGGTTAGGTCTCTCAACAGTATATGAGGACAGGGGATAGATATCAGCTTAGGTCCTAGAATCATCGCTGTGGCTGGTTAGGTCTCTCAACAGTATATGAGGATAGGGGATAGATATCAGCTTAGGTCCTAGAATCATCTCTGTGGTTGGTTAGGTCTCTCAACAGTATATGAGGACAGGGGATAGATATCAGCTTAGGTCCTAGAATCATCTCTGTAGCTGGTTAGGTCTCTCAACAGTATATGAGGACAGGGGATAGATATCAGCTTAGGTCCTAGAATCATCTCTGTAGCTGGTTAGGTCTCTCAACAGTATATGAGGATAGGGGATAGATATCAGCTTAGGTCCTAGAATCATCTCTGTAGTGGTTAGGTCTCTCAACAGTATTATGAGGACAGGGGATAGATATCAGCTTAGGTCCTAGAATCATCTCTGTAGCTGGTTAGGTCTCTCAACAGTATATGAGGACAGGGGATAGATATCAGCTTAGGTCCTAGGAATCATCGCTGTAGCTGGTTAGGTCTCTCAACAGTATATGAGGATAGGGGATAGATATCAGCTTAGGTCCTAGAATCATCTCTGTAGCTGGTTAGGTCTCTCAACAGTATATGAGGACAGGGGATAGATATCAGCTTAGGTCCTAGAATCATCTCTGTGGCTGGTTAGGTCTCTCAACAGTATATGAGGATAGGGGATAGATATCAGCTTAGGTCCTAGAATCATCTCTGTAGCTGGTTAGGTCTCTCAACAGTATATGAGGACAGGGGATAGATATCAGCTTAGGTCCTAGAATCATCTCTGTAGCTGGTTAGGTCTCTCAACAGTATATGAGGACAGGGGATAGATATCAGCTTAGGTCCTAGAATCATCTCTGTAGCTGGTTAGGTCTCTCAAACAGTATATGAGGATAGGGGATAGATATCAGCTTAGTCCTAGAATCATCTCTGTAGCTGGTTAGGTCTCTCAACAGTATATGAGGACAGGGGATAGATATCAGCTTAGGTCCTAGAATCATCTCTGTGGCTGGTTAGGTCTCTCAACAGTATATGAGGATAGGGGATAGATATCAGCTTAGGTCCTAGAATCATCTCTGTGGTTGGTTAGGTCCTCTCAACAGTATATGAGGATAGGGGATAGATATCAGCTTAGGTCCTAGATCATCTCTGTAGCTGGTTAGGTCTCTCAACAGTATATGAGGACAGGGGATAGATATCAGCTTAGGTCCTAGAATCATCTCTGTAACTGGTTAGGTCTCTCAACAGTATATGAGGATAGGGGATAGATATCAGCTTAGGTCCTAGAATCATCTCTGTAGCTGGTTAGGTCTCTCAACAGTATATGAGTGATAGGGGATAGATATCAGCTTAGGTCCTAGAATCATCTCTGTAGCTGGTTAGGTCTCCTCAACAGTATATGAGGACAGGGGATAGATATCAGCTTAGGTCCTAGAATCATCTCTGTGGCTGGTTAGGTCTCTCAACTGTATATGAGGATAGGGGATAGATATCAGCTTAGGTCCTAGAATCATCTCTGTAGCTGGTTAGGTCTCTCAACAGTATATGACGACAGGGGATAGATATCAGCCTTAGGTCCTAGAATCATCTCTGTAGCTGGTTAGGTCTCTCAACAGTATATGAGGACAGGGGATAGATATCAGCTTAGGTCCTAGAATCATCTCTGTAGCTGGTTAGGTCTCTCAACAGTATATGAGGGACAGGTGGGATAGATATCAGCTTAGGTCCTAGAATCATCTCTGTGGCTGGTTAGGTCTCTCAAACAGTATATGAGGATAGGGGATAGATATCAGCTTAGGTCCTAGAATCATCTCTGTAGTGGTTAGGTCTCTCAACAGTATATGAGGACAGGGGATAGATATCAGCTTAGGTCCTAGAATCATCTCTGTAGCTTGGTTAGGTCTCTCAACAGTATATGAGGACAGGGGGATAGATATCAGCTTAGGTCCTAGAATCATCGCTGTAGCTGGTTAGGTCTCTCAACAGTATATGAGGATAGGGGATAGATATCAGCTTAATGTCACTTAGAATCATCTCTGTAGCTGGTTAGGTCTCTCAACAGTATATGAGGACAGGGGATAGATATCAGCTTAGGTCCATAGAATCATCTCTGTAGCTGGTTAGGTCTCTCAACAGTATATGAGGACAGGGGATAGATATCAGCTTAGGTCCTAGAATCATCTCTGTGGTGGTTAGGTCTCTCAACAGTATATGAGGATAGGGGATAGATATCAGCTTAGGTCCTAGAATCATCTCTGTAGCTGGTTAGGTCTCTCAACAGTATATGAGGATAGGGGATAGATATCAGCTTAGGTCCTAGAATCATCTCTGTAGCTGGTTAGGTCTCTCAACAGTATATGAGGACAGGGGATTAGATAATCAGCTTAGGTCCTAGAATCATCTCTGTAAGCTGGTTAGGTCTCTCAACAGATATGAGGACAGGGGATAGATATCAGCTTAGGTCCTAGAATCATCGCTGTAGCTGGTTAGGTCTCTCAACAGTATATGAGGACAGGGGATAGATATCAGCTTAGGTCCTAGAATCATCTCTGTAGCTGGTTAGGTCTCTCAACAGTATATGAGGAAGGGGATAGATATCAAGCTTAGGTCCTAGAATCATCTCTGTGGTTGGTTAGGTCTCTCAACAGTATATGAGGACAGGGGATAGATATCAGCTTAGGTCCTAGAATCATCTCTGTAGGCTGGTTAGGTCTCTCAACAGTATATGAGGACAGGGGATAGATATCAGCTTAGGTCCTAGAATCATCTCTGTAGCTGGTTAGGTCTCTCAACAGTATATGAGGATAGGGGATAGATTATCAGCTTAGGTCCTAGAATCATTCTGTAGCTGGTTAGGTCTCTCAACAGTATATGAGGACATGGGGATCGACTATCAGCCTTAGGTCCTAGAATCATCTCTGTGGCTGGTTAGGTCTCTCTAACAGTATATGAGGATAGGGGATAGATATCAGCTTAGGTCCTAGAACCATCTCTGGGTTGGTTAGGTCTCTCAACAGTATATGAGGATAGGGGATAGATATCAGCTTAGGTCCTAGAATCATCTCTGTAGCTGGTTAGGTCTCTCAACAGTATATGAGGACAGGGGATAGATATCAGCTTAGGTCCTAGAATCATCGCTGTAGCTGGTTAGGTCTCTCAACAGTATATGAGGATAGGGGATAGATATCAGCTTAGGTCCTAGAATCATCTCTGTAGCTGGTTAGGTCTCTCAACAGTATATGAGGATAGGGGATAGATATCAGCTTAGGTCCTAGAATCATCTCTGTAGCTGGTTAGGTCTCTCAACAGTATATGAGGACAGGGGATAGATATCAGCTTAGGTCCTAGAATCATCTCTGTGGCTGGTTAGGTCTCTCAACAGTATATGAGGATAGGGGATAGATATCAGCTTAGGTCCTAGAATCATCTCTGTAGCTGGTTAGGTCTCTCAACAGTATATGAGGACAGGGGATAGATATCAGCTTAGGTCCTAGAATCATCTCTGTAGCTGGTTAGGTCTCTCAACAGTATATGAGGACAGGGGATAGATATCAGCTTAGGTCCTAGAATCATCGCTGTAGCTGGTTAGGTCTCTCAACAGTATATGAGGACAGGGGATAGATATCAGCTTAGGTCCTAGAATCATCTCTGTGGCTGGTTAGGTCTCTCAACAGTATATGAGGATAGGGGATAGATATCAGCTTAGGTCCTAGAATCATCTCTGTAGCTGGTTAGGTCTCTCAACAGTATATGAGGACAGGGGATAGATATCAGCTTAGGTCCTAGAATCATCTCTGTAGCTGGTTAGGTCTCTCAACAGTATATGAGGACAGGGGATAGATATCAGCTTAGGTCCTAGAATCATCGCTGTAGCTGGTTAGGTCTCTCAACAGTATATGAGGATAGGGGATAGATATCAGCTTAGGTCCTAGAATCATCTCTGTAGCTGGTTAGGTCTCTCAACAGTATATGAGGACAGGGGATAGATATCAGCTTAGGTCCTAGAATCATCTCTGTAGCTGGTTAGGTCTCTCAACAGTATATGAGGACAGGGGATAGATATCAGCTTAGGTCCTAGAATCATCTCTGTGGTTGGTTAGGTCTCTCAACAGTATATGAGGATAGGGGATAGATATCAGCTTAGGTCCTAGAATCATCTCTGTAGCTGGTTAGGTCTCTCAACAGTATATGAGGATAGGGGATAGATATCAGCTTAGGTCCTAGAATCATCTCTGTAGCTGGTTAGGTCTCTCAACAGTATATGAGGACAGGGGATAGATATCAGCTTAGGTCCTAGAATCATCTCTGTAGCTGGTTAGGTCTCTCAACAGTATATGAGGACAGGGGATAGATATCAGCTTAGGTCCTAGAATCATCTCTGTGGTTGGTTAGGTCTCTCAACAGTATATGAGGATAGGGGATAGATATCAGCTTAGGTCCTAGAATCATCTCTGTAGCTGGTTAGGTCTCTCAACAGTATATGAGGATAGGGGATAGATATCAGCTTAGGTCCTAGAATCATCTCTGTAGCTGGTTAGGTCTCTCAACAGTATATGAGGACAGGGGATAGATATCAGCTTAGGTCCTAGAATCATCTCTGTGGTTGGTTAGGTCTCTCAACAGTATATGAGGACAGGGATAGATATCAGCTTAGGTCCTAGAATCATCGCTGTAGCTGGTTAGGTCTCTCAACAGTATATGAGGATAGGGGATAGATATCAGCTTAGGTCCTAGAATCATCTCTGTAGCTGGTTAGGTCTCTCAACAGTATATGAGGACAGGGGATAGATATCAGCTTAGGTCCTAGAATCATCTCTGTAGCTGGTTAGGTCTCTCAACAGTATATGAGGACAGGGGATAGATATCAGCTTAGGTCCTAGAATCATCTCTGTGGTTGGTTAGGTCTCTCAACAGTATATGAGGATAGGGGATAGATATCAGCTTAGGTCCTAGAATCATCTCTGTGCTGGTTAGGTCTCTCAACAGTATATGAGGATAGGGGATAGATATCAGCTTAGGTCCTAGAATCATCTCTGTGGCTGGTTAGGTCTCTCAACAGTATATGAGGATAGGGGATAGATATCAGCTTAGGTCCTAGAATCATCTCTGTAGCTGGTTAGGTCTCTCAACAGTATATGAGGACAGGGGATAGATATCAGCTTAGGTCCTAGAATCATCTCTGTAGCTGGTTAGGTCTCTCAACAGTATATGAGGACAGGGGATAGATATCAGCTTAGGTCCTAGAATCATCGCTGTAGCTGGTTAGGTCTCTCAACAGTATATGAGGATAGGGGATAGATATCAGCTTAGGTCCTAGAATCATCTCTGTAGCTGGTTAGGTCTCTCAACAGTATATGAGGACAGGGGATAGATATCAGCTTAGGTCCTAGAATCATCTCTGTAGCTGGTTAGGTCTCTCAACAGTATATGAGGACAGGGGATAGATATCAGCTTAGGTCCTAGAATCATCTCTGTGGCTGGTTAGGTCTCTCAACAGTATATGAGGACAGGGGATAGATATCAGCTTAGGTCCTAGAATCATCTCTGTAGCTGGTTAGGTCTCTCAACAGTATATGAGGATAGGGGATAGATATCAGCTTAGGTCCTAGAATCATCTCTGTAGCTGGTTAGGTCTCTCAACAGTATATGAGGACAGGGGATAGATATCAGCTTAGGTCCTAGAATCATCTCTGTAGCTGGTTAGGTCTCTCAACAGTATATGAGGACAGGGGATAGATATCAGCTTAGGTCCTAGAATCATCGCTGTAGCTGGTTAGGTCTCTCAACAGTATATGAGGACAGGGGATAGATATCAGCTTAGGTCCTAGAATCATCTCTGTGGCTGGTTAGGTCTCTCAACAGTATATGAGGATAGGGGATAGATATCAGCTTAGGTCCTAGAATCATCTCTGTGGTTGGTTAGGTCTCTCAACAGTATATGAGGACAGGGGATAGATATCAGCTTAGGTCCTAGAATCATCTCTGTAGCTGGTTAGGTCTCTCAACAGTATATGAGGACAGGGGATAGATATCAGCTTAGGTCCTAGAATCATCTCTGTAGCTGGTTAGGTCTCTCAACAGTATATGAGGATAGGGGATAGATATCAGCTTAGGTCCTAGAATCATCTCTGTAGCTGGTTAGGTCTCTCAACAGTATATGAGGACAGGGGATAGATATCAGCTTAGGTCCTAGAATCATCTCTGTGGCTGGTTAGGTCTCTCAACAGTATATGAGGATAGGGGATAGATATCAGCTTAGGTCCTAGAATCATCTCTGTGGTTGGTTAGGTCTCTCAACAGTATATGAGGATAGGGGATAGATATCAGCTTAGGTCCTAGAATCATCTCTGTAGCTGGTTAGGTCTCTCAACAGTATATGAGGACAGGGGATAGATATCAGCTTAGGTCCTAGAATCATCTCTGTAGCTGGTTAGGTCTCTCAACAGTATATGAGGATAGGGGATAGATATCAGCTTAGGTCCTAGAATCATCTCTGTAGCTGGTTAGGTCTCTCAACAGTATATGAGGATAGGGGATAGATATCAGCTTAGGTCCTAGAATCATCTCTGTAGCTGGTTAGGTCTCTCAACAGTATATGAGGACAGGGGATAGATATCAGCTTAGGTCCTAGAATCATCTCTGTGGCTGGTTAGGTCTCTCAACTGTATATGAGGATAGGGATAGATATCAGCTTAGGTCCTAGAATCATCTCTGTAGCTGGTTAGGTCTCTCAACAGTATATGAGGACAGGGGATAGATATCAGCTTAGGTCCTAGAATCATCTCTGTAGCTGGTTAGGTCTCTCAACAGTATATGAGGACAGGGGATAGATATCAGCTTAGGTCCTAGAATCATCGCTGTAGCTGGTTAGGTCTCTCAACAGTATATGAGGACAGGGGATAGATATCAGCTTAGGTCCTAGAATCATCTCTGTGGCTGGTTAGGTCTCTCAACAGTATATGAGGATAGGGGATAGATATCAGCTTAGGTCCTAGAATCATCTCTGTAGCTGGTTAGGTCTCTCAACAGTATATGAGGACAGGGGATAGATATCAGCTTAGGTCCTAGAATCATCTCTGTAGCTGGTTAGGTCTCTCAACAGTATATGAGGACAGGGGATAGATATCAGCTTAGGTCCTAGAATCATCGCTGTAGCTGGTTAGGTCTCTCAACAGTATATGAGGATAGGGGATAGATATCAGCTTAGGTCCTAGAATCATCTCTGTAGCTGGTTAGGTCTCTCAACAGTATATGAGGACAGGGGATAGATATCAGCTTAGGTCCTAGAATCATCTCTGTAGCTGGTTAGGTCTCTCAACAGTATATGAGGACAGGGGATAGATATCAGCTTAGGTCCTAGAATCATCTCTGTGGTTGGTTAGGTCTCTCAACAGTATATGAGGATAGGGGATAGATATCAGCTTAGGTCCTAGAATCATCTCTGTAGCTGGTTAGGTCTCTCAACAGTATATGAGGATAGGGGATAGATATCAGCTTAGGTCCTAGAATCATCTCTGTAGCTGGTTAGGTCTCTCAACAGTATATGAGGACAGGGGATAGATATCAGCTTAGGTCCTAGAATCATCTCTGTAGCTGGTTAGGTCTCTCAACAGTATATGAGGATAGGGGATAGATATCAGCTTAGGTCCTAGAATCATCTCTGTGGTTGGTTAGGTCTCTCAACAGTATATGAGGATAGGGGATAGATATCAGCTTAGGTCCTAGAATCATCTCTGTAGCTGGTTAGGTCTCTCAACAGTATATGAGGATAGGGGATAGATATCAGCTTAGGTCCTAGAATCATCTCTGTAGCTGGTTAGGTCTCTCAACAGTATATGAGGACAGGGGATAGATATCAGCTTAGGTCCTAGAATCATCTCTGTGGTTGGTTAGGTCTCTCAACAGTATATGAGGACAAGGGATAGATATCAGCTTAGGTCCTAGAATCATCGCTGTAGCTGGTTAGGTCTCTCAACAGTATATGAGGATAGGGGATAGATATCAGCTTAGGTCCTAGAATCATCTCTGTAGCTGGTTAGGTCTCTCAACAGTATATGAGGACAGGGGATAGATATCAGCTTAGGTCCTAGAATCATCTCTGTAGCTGGTTAGGTCTCTCAACAGTATATGAGGACAGGGGATAGATATCAGCTTAGGTCCTAGAATCATCTCTGTGGTTGGTTAGGTCTCTCAACAGTATATGAGGATAGCGGATAGATATCAGCTTAGGTCCTAGAATCATCTCTGTGGTTGGTTAGGTCTCTCAACAGTATATGAGGATAGCGGATAGATATCAGCTTAGGTCCTAGAATCATCTCTGTAGCTGGTTAGGTCTCTCAACAGTATATGAGGATAGGGGATAGATATCAGCTTAGGTCCTAGAATCATCGCTGTAGCTGGTTAGGTCTCTCAACAGTATATGAGGATAGGGGATAGATATCAGCTTAGGTCCTAGAATCATCTCTGTAGCTGGTTAGGTCTCTCAACAGTATATGAGGATAGGGGATAGATATCAGCTTAGGTCCTAGAATCATCTCTGTAGCTGGTTAGGTCTCTCAACAGTATATGAGGACAGGGGATAGATATCAGCTTAGGTCCTAGAATCATCGCTGTAGCTGGTTAGGTCTCTCAACAGTATATGAGGACAGGGGATAGATATCAGCTTAGGTCCTAGAATCATCTCTGTGGCTGGTTAGGTCTCTCAACAGTATATGAGGACAGGGGATAGATATCAGCTTAGGTCCTAGAATCATCTCTGTAGCTGGTTAGGTCTCTCAACAGTATATGAGGACAGGGGATAGATATCAGCTTAGGTCCTAGAATCATCTCTGTAGCTGGTTAGGTCTCTCAACAGTATATGAGGATAGGGGATAGATATCAGCTTAGGTCCTAGAATCATCTCTGTAGCTGGTTAGGTCTCTCAACAGTATATGAGGACAGGGGATAGATATCAGCTTAGGTCCTAGAATCATCTCTGTGGCTGGTTAGGTCTCTCAACAGTATATGAGGATAGGGGATAGATATCAGCTTAGGTCCTAGAATCATCTCTGTGGTTGGTTAGGTCTCTCAACAGTATATGAGGATAGGGGATAGATATCAGCTTAGGTCCTAGAATCATCTCTGTAGCTGGTTAGGTCTCTCAACAGTATATGAGGACAGGGGATAGATATCAGCTTAGGTCCTAGAATCATCTCTGTAACTGGTTAGGTCTCTCAACAGTATATGAGGATAGGGGATAGATATCAGCTTAGGTCCTAGAATCATCTCTGTAGCTGGTTAGGTCTCTCAACAGTATATGAGGATAGGGGATAGATATCAGCTTAGGTCCTAGAATCATCTCTGTAGCTGGTTAGGTCTCTCAACAGTATATGAGGACAGGGGATAGATATCAGCTTAGGTCCTAGAATCATCTCTGTGGCTGGTTAGGTCTCTCAACTGTATATGAGGATAGGGGATAGATATCAGCTTAGGTCCTAGAATCATCTCTGTAGCTGGTTAGGTCTCTCAACAGTATATGACGACAGGGGATAGATATCAGCTTAGGTCCTAGAATCATCTCTGTAGCTGGTTAGGTCTCTCAACAGTATATGAGGACAGGGGATAGATATCAGCTTAGGTCCTAGAATCATCTCTGTAGCTGGTTAGGTCTCTCAACAGTATATGAGGACAGGGGATAGATATCAGCTTAGGTCCTAGAATCATCTCTGTGGCTGGTTAGGTCTCTCAACAGTATATGAGGATAGGGGATAGATATCAGCTTAGGTCCTAGAATCATCTCTGTAGCTGGTTAGGTCTCTCAACAGTATATGAGGACAGGGGATAGATATCAGCTTAGGTCCTAGAGTCATCTCTGTAGCTGGTTAGGTCTCTCAACAGTATATGAGGACAGGGGATAGATATCAGCTTAGGTCCTAGAATCATCGCTGTAGCTGGTTAGGTCTCTCAACAGTATATGAGGATAGGGGATAGATATCAGCTTAGGTCCTAGAATCATCTCTGTAGCTGGTTAGGTCTCTCAACAGTATATGAGGACAGGGGATAGATATCAGCTTAGGTCCTAGAATCATCTCTGTAGCTGGTTAGGTCTCTCAACAGTATATGAGGACAGGGGATAGATATCAGCTTAGGTCCTAGAATCATCTCTGTGGTTGGTTAGGTCTCTCAACAGTATATGAGGATAGGGGATAGATATCAGCTTAGGTCCTAGAATCATCTCTGTAGCTGGTTAGGTCTCTCAACAGTATATGAGGATAGGGGATAGATATCAGCTTAGGTCCTAGAATCATCTCTGTAGCTGGTTAGGTCTCTCAACAGTATATGAGGACAGGGGATAGATATCAGCTTAGGTCCTAGAATCATCTCTGTAGCTGGTTAGGTCTCTCAACAGTATATGAGGACAGGGATAGATATCAGCTTAGGTCCTAGAATCATCGCTGTAGCTGGTTAGGTCTCTCAACAGTATATGAGGACAGGGGATAGATATCAGCTTAGGTCCTAGAATCATCTCTGTGGTTGGTTAGGTCTCTCAACAGTATATGAGGATAGGGGATAGATATCAGCTTAGGTCCTAGAATCATCTCTGTGGTTGGTTAGGTCTCTCAACAGTATATGAGGACAGGGGATAGATATCAGCTTAGGTCCTAGAATCATCTCTGTAGCTGGTTAGGTCTCTCAACAGTATATGAGGACAGGGGATAGATATCAGCTTAGGTCCTAGAATCATCTCTGTAGCTGGTTAGGTCTCTCAACAGTATATGAGGATAGGGGATAGATATCAGCTTAGGTCCTAGAATCATCTCTGTAGCTGGTTAGGTCTCTCAACAGTATATGAGGACAGGGGATAGATATCAGCTTAGGTCCTAGAATCATCTCTGTGGCTGGTTAGGTCTCTCAACAGTATATGAGGATAGGGGATAGATATCAGCTTAGGTCCTAGAATCATCTCTGTGGTTGGTTAGGTCTCTCAACAGTATATGAGGATAGGGGATAGATATCAGCTTAGGTCCTAGAATCATCTCTGTAGCTGGTTAGGTCTCTCAACAGTATATGAGGACAGGGGATAGATATCAGCTTAGGTCCTAGAATCATCTCTGTAGCTGGTTAGGTCTCTCAACAGTATATGAGGATAGGGGATAGATATCAGCTTAGGTCCTAGAATCATCTCTGTAGCTGGTTAGGTCTCTCAACAGTATATGAGGATAGGGATAGATATCAGCTTAGGTCCTAGAATCATCTCTGTAGCTGGTTAGGTCTCTCAACAGTATATGAGGACAGGGGATAGATATCAGCTTAGGTCCTAGAATCATCTCTGTGGCTGGTTAGGTCTCTCAACTGTATATGAGGATAGGGGATAGATATCAGCTTAGGTCCTAGAATCATCTCTGTAGCTGGTTAGGTCTCTCAACAGTATATGAGGACAGGGGATAGATATCAGCTTAGGTCCTAGAATCATCTCTGTAGCTGGTTAGGTCTCTCACAGTATATGAGGACAGGGGATAGATATCAGCTTAGGTCCTAGAATCATCGCTGTAGCTGGTTAGGTCTCTCAACAGTATATGAGGACAGGGGATAGATATCAGCTTAGGTCCTAGAATCATCTCTGTGGCTGGTTAGGTCTCTCAACAGTATATGAGGATAGGGGATAGATATCAGCTTAGGTCCTAGAATCATCTCTGTAGCTGGTTAGGTCTCTCAACAGTATATGAGGACAGGGGATAGATATCAGCTTAGGTCCTAGAATCATCTCTGTAGCTGGTTAGGTCTCTCAACAGTATATGAGGACAGGGGATAGATATCAGCTTAGGTCCTAGAATCATCGCTGTAGCTGGTTAGGTCTCTCAACAGTATATGAGGATAGGGGATAGATATCAGCTTAGGTCCTAGAATCATCTCTGTAGCTGGTTAGGTCTCTCAACAGTATATGAGGACAGGGGATAGATATCAGCTTAGGTCCTAGAATCATCTCTGTAGCTGGTTAGGTCTCTCAACAGTATATGAGGACAGGGGATAGATATCAGCTTAGGTCCTAGAATCATCTCTGTGGTTGGTTAGGTCTCTCAACAGTATATGAGGATAGGGATAGATATCAGCTTAGGTCCTAGAATCATCTCTGTAGCTGGTTAGGTCTCTCAACAGTATATGAGGATAGGGGATAGATATCAGCTTAGGTCCTAGAATCATCTCTGTAGCTGGTTAGGTCTCTCAACAGTATATGAGGACAGGGGATAGATATCAGCTTAGGTCCTAGAATCATCTCTGTAGCTGGTTAGGTCTCTCAACAGTATATGAGGACAGGGGATAGATATCAGCTTAGGTCCTAGAATCATCTCTGTGGTTGGTTAGGTCTCTCAACAGTATATGAGGATAGGGATAGATATCAGCTTAGGTCCTAGAATCATCTCTGTAGCTGGTTAGGTCTCTAACAGTATATGAGGATAGGGGATAGATATCAGCTTAGGTCCTAGAATCATCTCTGTAGCTGGTTAGGTCTCTCAACAGTATATGAGGACAGGGGATAGATATCAGCTTAGGTCCTAGAATCATCTCTGTGGTTGGTTAGGTCTCTCAACAGTATATGAGGACAAGGGATAGATATCAGCTTAGGTCCTAGAATCATCGCTGTAGCTGGTTAGGTCTCTCAACAGTATATGAGGATAGGGGATAGATATCAGCTTAGGTCCTAGAATCATCTCTGTAGCTGGTTAGGTCTCTCAACAGTATATGAGGACAGGGGATAGATATCAGCTTAGGTCCTAGAATCATCTCTGTAGCTGGTTAGGTCTCTCAACAGTATATGAGGACAGGGGATAGATATCAGCTTAGGTCCTAGAATCATCTCTGTGGTGGTTAGGTCTCTCAACAGTATATGAGGATAGCGGATAGATATCAGCTTAGGTCCTAGAATCATCTCTGTGGTTGGTTAGGTCTCTCAACAGTATATGAGGATAGCGGATAGATATCAGCTTAGGTCCTAGAATCATCTCTGTAGCTGGTTAGGTCTCTCAACAGTATATGAGGATAGGGGATAGATATCAGCTTAGGTCCTAGAATCATCGCTGTAGCTGGTTAGGTCTCTCAACAGTATATGAGGATAGGGGATAGATATCAACTTAGGTCCTAGAATCATCTCTGTAGCTGGTTAGGTCTCTCAACAGTATATGAGGATAGGGATAGATATCAGCTTAGGTCCTAGAATCATCTCTGTAGCTGGTTAGGTCTCTCAACAGTATATGAGGACAGGGGATAGATATCAGCTTAGGTCCTAGAATCATCGCTGTAGCTGGTTAGGTCTCTCAACAGTATATGAGGACAGGGGATAGATATCAGCTTAGGTCCTAGAATCATCTCTGTGGCTGGTTAGGTCTCTCAACAGTATATGAGGATAGGGATAGATATCAGCTTAGGTCCTAGAATCATCTCTGTGGTTGGTTAGGTCTCTCAACAGTATATGAGGACAGGGGATAGATATCAGCTTAGGTCCTAGAATCATCTCTGTAGCTGGTTAGTCTCTCAACAGTATATGAGGACAGGGGATAGATATCAGCTTAGGTCCTAGAATCATCTCTGTAGCTGGTTAGGTCTCTCAACAGTATATGAGGATAGGGGATAGATATCAGCTTAGGTCCTAGAATCATCTCTGTGGCTGGTTAGGTCTCTCAACAGTATATGAGGACAGGGGATAGATATCAGCTTAGGTCTTAGAATCATCTCTGTGGCTGGTTAGGTTCTCTCACAGTATATGAGGATAGGGGATAGATATCAGCTTAGGTCCTAGAATCATCTCTGTGGTTGGTTAGGTCTCTCAACAGTATATGAGGATAGGGGATAGATATCAGCTTAGGTCCTAGAATCATCTCTGTAGCTGGTTAGGTCTCTCAACAGTATATGAGGACAGGGATAGATATCAGCTTAGGTCCTAGAATCATCTCTGTAGCTGGTTAGGTCTCTCAACAGTATATGAGGACAGGGGATAGATATCAGCTTAGGTCCTAGAATCATCTCTGTAGCTGGTTAGGTCTCTCACAGTATATGAGGATAGGGGATAGATATCAGCTTAGGTCCTAGAATCATCTCTGTAGCTGGTTAGGTCTCTCAACAGTATATGAGGACAGGGGATAGATATCAGCTTTAGGTCCTAGAATCATCTCTGTGGCTGGTTAGGTCTCTCAACTGTATATGAGGATAGGGGATAGATATCAGCTTAGGTCCTAGAATCATCTCTGTAGCTGGTTAGGTCTCTCAACAGTATATGAGGACAGGGGATAGATATCAGCTTAGGTCCTAGAATCATCTCTGTAGCTGGTTAGGTCCTCTCAACAGTATATGAGGACAGGGGATAGATATCAGCTTAGGTCCTAGAATCATCGCTGTAGCTGTTAGGTCTCTCAACAGTATATGAGGACAGGGGATAGATATCAGCTTAGGTCCTAGAATCATCTCTGTGGCTGGTTAGGTCTCTCAACAGTATATGAGGATAGGGGATAGATATCAGCTTAGGTCCTAGAATCATCTCTGTAGCGTTAGGTCTCTCAACAGTATATGAGGACAGGGGATAGATATCAGCTTAGGTCCTAGAATCATCTCTGTAGCTGGTTAGGTCTCTCAACAGTATAATGAAGAGAGGGGATAGATATCAGCTTAGGTCCTAGAATCATCGCTGTAGCTGATTAGGTCTCTCAACAGTATATGGGATAGGGGATAGATATCAGCTTAGGTCCTTAGAATCATCTCTGTAGCTGGTTAGGTCTCTCAACAGTATATGAGGACAGGGGATAGATATCAGCTTAGGTCCTAGAATCATCTCTGTAGCTGGTTAGGTCTCTCAACAGTATATGAGGACAGGGGATAGATATCAGCTTAGGTCCTAGAATCATCTCTGTGGTTGGTTAGGTCTCTCAACAGTATATGAGGATAAGGGATAGATATCAGCTTAGGTCCTAGAATCATCTCTGTAGCTGGTTAGGTCTCTCAACAGTATATGAGGATAGGGGATAGATATCAGCTTAGGTCCTAGAATCATCTCTGTAGCTGGTTAGGTCTCTCAACAGTATATGAGGACAGGGGATAGATAAGCTTAGGTCCTAGAATCATCTCTGTGGTTGGTTAGGTCTCTCAACAGTATATGAGGACAAGGGATAGATATCAGCTTAGGTCCTAGAATCATCGCTGTAGCTGGTTAGGTCTCTCAACAGTATATGAGGATAGGGGATAGTATCAGCTTAGGTCCTAGAATCATCTCTGTAGCTGGTTAGGTCTCTCAACAGTATATGAGGACAGGGGATAGATATCAGCTTAGGTCCTAGAATATCTCTGTAGCTGGTTAGGTCTCTCAACAGTATATGAGGACAGGGATAGATATCAGCTTAGGTCCTAGAATCATCTCTGTGGTTGGTTAGGTCTCTCAACAGTATATGAGGATAGCGGATAGATATCAGCTTAGGTCTAGAATCATCTCTGTGGTTGGTTGGTCTCTCAACAGTATATGAGGATAGCGGATAGATATCAGCTTAGGTCCTAGAATCATCTCTGTAGCTGGTTAGGTCTCTCAACAGTATATGAGGATAGGGGATAGATATCAGCTTAGGTCCTAGAATCATCGCTGTAGCTGGTTAGGTCTCTCAACAGTATATGAGGATAGGGGATAGATATCAGCTTAGGTCCTAGAATCATCTCTGTAGCTGGTTAGGTCTCTCAACAGTATATGAGGATAGGGATAGATATCAGCTTAGGTCCTAGAATCATCTCTGTAGCTGGTTAGGTATTCTCAAACAGTATATGAGGACAGGGGACAGATATCAGCTTAGGTCCTAGAATCATCTCTGTGGTTGGTTAGGTCTCTCACAGTATATGAGGATAGGGGATAGATATCAGCTTAGGTCCTAGATCATCGCTGTAGTTGGTTAGGTCTCTCAACAGTATATGAGGACAGGGGATAGATATCAGCTTTTAGGGGACAGTTGTTGAAAGACCCAAGCATGAGCTGTTCATCTCGGCTTGAAGAACCTTCGACCGAGAAATGCGGAGGGTCCCTGAATCAAACTGGAGGTGCTCTTCCTGCGATTTGTAGCATCATGGGGCTTTTGAATTGGTGGCGTTTGTAGAAGCACCGAATTAAAAGCAGTTGCCAAATGCTAACTTACACTTGGCACTTATAAAACAATTTGAATCATATAAATTATATTAAACTTACAAGCGACTTATCACATGGGAGTAGGGAGAACTAGCCATTCGTAATAGAGGATTAATTGAGAATTGCTCCCTCAAAAGCAGCTGCGTTTGCAGCTAAAGCTCACCTCCTCCCCTTCGTTCTCCTGCTCTGCCGCCAGGGGATAGGAGTTGAAGATCATAATGCGCTGAAAATGTTCACGACACAAAGCAGCTTAGTTCCTGGTGGCTGGGATGGGTTCCAGTTCTTATGAACCTTCACAGAAAATCTGCCAGAATTAAATATGAACACAAGTTCCTCTATATACGGGTGCTGTGCAGAGGGCCCCTCGCAACTGAAACTTTAGGATGAACTTAATTACAATCAGCGAGAGGGAAAAAACCATTAGGCCTTGTAAACATAATTGGAGTTCTCTAATTTGTTTACCAAGCAGTACCCAGCAAGGGCCTTCTCCCCACAGAAGTCTTTGGTGTGCGAAATGAATCCAGGGCACACCACATATTACAGAGTCTGGCAGATTAAGCTGTGAGGGTGCATATTACAAAGGGATCCAGAGTCCTAGGAAGACAAAGCTCTTTGCAGTCGGCCTGTCACTTTGGGGGTATTGTCCAACCGGATGTTATGATTCATTCCCCCCCCGTGTATGTACAAAAAATATTTAAATCATCAGTAGCAACAGATAACAAAAGTTTATGGCTATGAGGTCTGGAAGGGAATTTGAGTGTTGATAAAGTAATTTTCAGGCTCACAGAATCAACAGTTATACTTTAATCCTATAAGGATTTTTTTGTCTTTTAAACAGGAGAAAAGAGTATAATTTTTTTTTCAGTTAATATCTACTGTATGTACTGGTGTAAATCGATTCTAACACAATTTAAATGTACATGGTAGATGCAGTGACTGGAAATCCTCTACATTATTTCTAAAATGTGTTTCAGACCCTATTTTCCCCATTTTTCTCTTTAAGGTCAAGGCACACACACGCACAACACACACACACACCACGCATACACACACACACCACATGACACGCATTACACACGCACACACACACTGTAGACCACAGAATCATTTGGCTGCAAATTCCAGATGAATGTCAGGATAGAGTCCATGGTTTTTCTTTGCTTCTTCTTGCAACTTGTTGGAGAAGAGGCACCCATTGTCACGGTGAGGTTTCACTGATGTTATGATAGCGTTGATGACTAATGCAGAGATAAATGACTTTTCAAGATACCAAAAAGACAGAAGGATGAAATATTCCAGATAACAATATTTCCAGCAAAGACACCACACCATGAGCCTTTGTGGTGGTGATTCTGGCCCTTGGTTGGATAGCTGGCACCTGTGCTCTCGGGCCGGGCTACTCAAACGATCTAACATGAAGAACTCTTATAAATGTCCTTCTTTATGCACTGATAAAATTATAAACAAATGCAGGGCCAACTACTTAAAATGATAACAGTAAAATAAAGTGAAAATGTAAGCCCAATATTAGTAATAATTATCGACTCAAGAGACATTGAATTACTTTGTTCAAATGCTATTAGAAATATCAAACATTTACTCGCGCTTTCGGTGTTTATTGAATCACAAACTGACATCTTTGCACAGACACATTTTGAGAGTCCTGCTCTGAAGCATAATGAGTTGATATCCTCACTTTTTTCCATGCCTTTAGACCAGGAATTGGCAGACTTCTCTGACAAGTCCAGAGAGGAAAATAGTGTTGTCTGCAGGCCATACGGTATCTGTCGCTACTACTCAACTCTGCAAATGTCGCGGGGGACAAGCGTCCATGGACAGTATGTCAGCCCATGAGCATGCTGTGTTCCAATAAAAACATCATTTACAAAAGAAGGCTACAGAGTCAAATTTGGCCTCGTGGGCAGTAGTGTGTAGGTCCCTGTTTTAGATAGCCGAGTTATAGTTCCACGTGTCTAAATATTTTAGTTGTGTTCAAAAGGTTTTTATAAATAAGCGTCGCAAAAGGTTTTTTATTGTTTACAGCGGTTCCATATATTTAAACACATTTGTGCTTTGGTTTTCTCACCTTTTGGAAATGATACCAATAAAAGAAGTTCTTAATAATTTTAAGGATTAAAATATCTGGGGGGTAAAAGCCATCCTAGCAAGAGCAGAGAAGTACCTCAGAATCAGGAAATGCATAGATATACAGCTTATTTCTAAGCAATGGGGAATTTTCATTACTAGATGGAGAGGGGGGGGGATGGTGCCGGATTCTTCCTTGCAGACTCAGACTCACAAATATCACAACCTCTTTCATTCGGCTCTTCAGAATATTTCTAAGTGGAACATTCTGGTAGAAGGATTGTGGTCTGAGACTTTCCAATTTCCCTGAGAAAGTGTCAACTGTTAACCTCCGCCACAAGCTCCTACCACTTATCAACTGGAAAAGGGTTGTATGTTCATATTCCCTTATCCCGCCTAGACTGCGAAACTCTTCAGGACAGATTAAAATCTCTTAAAAGTTTCTTTGTTATTACGATGCCTAGTACAGAATGGAAACACAGAGTTGAGCATTATATAGATTACACATCTGTGTGTGTGGTGTGTGTGTGTGTGTGGGTGTGTATGTGTATCTATATACACAGGACAAGAACAACCTGAAACTGAATGACACCAAGATGTGCAAAACACACCTAGACTATATACACTGAAGCGTTTGGAATCTATGACTAATTATGCAAATGAGCTAATATTAGTACTTGTGGAGAAGATGGGTTAGATGAAATTAAAAACAAAAAATAAAATTAAAAGATGTGCACTGAAAAATTGTGATACTAATATAAAGTATTATGGAGGCAGAGATTAATAGGACTGAGGCCACAAGTAAGTGCTGATCAAGCTATTGCCTAACTAAATGAAGAATGCCAAATTTGAAATGCAGGTACTTGAATTTTATTTCAGAAAGCTATCCTCTCTTTCCTACTCCCCCCTACAAACCCCTAACACCCAGGTACTTGCTACCTCCTTGCTATAAATATCCTGTTCTCTGAATGGATTGTCTCTTGATCAAGCAGCTCTTCACAGGGTCATCTATGAATCCAGCAGGGACTATGTGCCCAGTCAGCCTTAGGAAGATTGGAAGATTTGGGGAAGATTGCGATGTTTGTAGAACCAACCCAGTCCCAGGTGAATATGCCTTATGCTCGTTTGATGCACAGTTGTTGCCTCAATCCATTCCCGGTATGGGAAAATGCAACAGTGAGGTTTTTTTTTTTTTTTTTTTGTTTTTGTTTTTGGTATGCGGGGCCTCTCACTGCTGTGGCCTCTCCGTTGCGAGCACAGGCTCCGGATGCGCAGGCTCAGCGGCCGGGGATCACGGGCCCAGCCACTCTGCGGCATGTGGATCTTCCAGGGAACGGGGGCACGGAACCCGTGTCCCTGCATCGGCAGCGGACTCTCAACCACTGTGCACCAAGGGAAGCCCAGTTGAGTTTTGTAAGAGACTTTTTGAAGCTTTTTGATACCTTCCATCTATGCAGCATTGTTCATTTCCACGTACATGTTGGGCGACATCCCTGTCTGTGATTAATCCTTACTGTCTCCCCAAAGGGTGAATGAGTGGGTGGGGACTGTCTTGTCAGTGCTGCCAAGACCAGCTAATGAAACACAACCGTCAACTTGTACTGTGGTGTGGAACCTGTGGACTGCTTTGGGATGGTTATACTCATACTCAGCTCCCAAACTTACCTGAACGCTTAGCACTGTGTACCCTTAGGGAGGCTTGTATTTATTTAGTCTCACATTGTTGCCCTGGGACGAGTCAAGGTCAGCTCACCTCTCACAAAGGATCTATACCTCAGCTTTCTGG